>NC_044503.1:27209483-27211983 GCF_902362185.1 Chanos chanos
AGCCCGTCCTTCGTGGAGTGTGAGCTGCACGTTGCCTGTCTGACCGTTTCTACGGTGATCCTCCACTATGCTGCTCTCCCATGCACCTCATGGCTCATGCTAATGTACGGACACACAAAGGCACACTGGCGGTGTAGCTGCCCCGAAAAGCGTGTGTGAGACCAGGGTGCGTATGAAATTGTGTGTGTATGTGTGTGTGTGTGTGTGTGTGTGTGTGTTAGTTAATGTTTTTTTGTGTGTATATCAGAATACACTGTTATTTGGAAACGACTTATTACCGGCCATAGGGACGTTGCTTGTGTGGATAAATCGGTATTTAACATGTTTGACTTGAATTGCACATCAAACACACCAGATTCTGAGGCTTAGTGAGGAAACACACAGACACACAGACGTACACACACACACACACACACACACACACACACGGGGACTGCTGATCTTGCGCACTGTCACATACAAACTATGAGTTGTCAGACCCTTGGGTTTCTTCTCTGTTCTCTGTGTCTCTGTTTTTTTTTTTTTATCTGCACTGACTTGGAAACAGTAACTGTTCTTGTTCATCACAGTCAAGCACAGCCGTCCAGAACTCTGTCATTTTTCTAATTCCTTTCATTTTTATGAAGCTTTGAAGCGCGTCAAAAGGACGCAATGCGCGAGTCGGAGCTGCCAGCACTCACAGAACAAAGAGGGACAGAGAGCATCTTTACACATAAAGCACTCGTCTATCCACCCGTCCATTCATCCATCCATCCATCCATCCGTTCATCCATCCATCCATCCAATCTTCCACCTTTCACCTTGCACCATAAACCACTCCACAAAATGTGGCGGAACGCAAACTTTCTGAGTGAATTCCTATAGCCACGGAGCAGAGGTTACCCCTAATGCTTTTCACTCCGCGAGACGTTACTCAGCAAAGACTATCAATTATGTAGAACTTGGTAGGGGTGAGTCTTGCCCACAACATGGGGGGGTGGGGGGGGGGGGAAGAGGAGTTAGAGAGAAAGAGAGAGAGACACAGACAGAGAGAGAGAGAGAGAGAGAGAAAGAGAGAGCGAGAGAGAGGTGAAGATGGTGGTGGTGTTGATGGGGGTTTACATCTAGGCATTCAAGGCTACGGACTCCAGCGCAGAAGGCCGCTATGTCATGTGACCAGCCACGACGCTCTCCCGCCCCGTGTTAAGCAACTCTCTGTGGAATAGATGTTCCAGTTGTGTCTGTTATGGTCTGCTCTCAAAGTGGGTTACCTCAGAGAACACCGTTCCCTTTTTTCTTTTTTTTTTCCCGTTTTTTTTCTCCCCCCACATCCTTCCATTATCCTGTGTACTTGTGAAGCATATTTCTTGAATGGTAGCATTATGATAGAAATAATGATTTAAAAAAAAAAAAAAATCTTGAATTAAACAGTTTCTATTTCTGTCCATCTACATATATATATATATTTGTCGATTTTGAATATCTACTTATTAGCCAGGTTTGCTTTTGTTATCTTTTCTTCCCATTTTTTAAACATGCTGTCCTTCGGCTGTATTGCCAGCCTTGATATCTATTTTTCTATTAGCAAAAAAAAAAAATAAATAAAAAGGAAAAATTAATTCATTTTCATTTTTTCGAAACACTCTCTCTTTTGCTTTTTCAGTCTATTGACCTCTTTTGCCTGACGTTAACTTACATATGCCACATACATGTTTCATTACGTGAAGTCTGTGAACTGTCTTGTATTTGTGCACTATCATCTTGACGTTTTTGAGAATAACTCCCATTGTGAATATGTCAGTTAATACACGCACTGGAGGACGGTTGAGTATACTGCATATTTATATGGCAGGAGCTTGTCATGTGAATATAAATATGCATAGAATGACTGTTTAATATTTGATTCATGAGCTCTGTATTCTTTGTGTCTAGTTCCTTTAAAAGGTGAATTTATTTTTGTCTGCTTGCTTGTTTGTCTGTTTGTTTGTTTGTTTGAGGGCCTAGGAAATGAAATATCCTTTTGGGATATGACAGCCACAGAACTGTCATGGTAGTTGTGCAGTTATAAGCTTAATAGCAGCTATATCTTTCTCGCAAAAAAGAAAAAAAAAGATATGTGGTGAATACGCTCATATTCGTGTTGGGGATTTCAGCAACGGAGATACGGAGATTTCTACAATTTTGGTTTGTTCGCAGAAAAAAGTACATTTGATAAGCGTGTGTTTTGGTGTTACTGTGAACTCCGTACGTGGCGGTACTACACGGTGAGTGAGTTGAAAATCCCGATGTGTTGACGGCGTGTGGTTAGTAATGGTATGTGGGTATTAAGTGTGTTTTGATCTGTTGTGAATTTATGCAGTGATTGTGAAGTATGAATGTGTGTGTGTGTGTGTGTGTGTGTGTGTACTGTGTAATGGTGCGTTGGGGGTTAACGTCTGCTGTCCGGTGGAATGTGTTTCGGGTCAGCACTGAGAATTCCTCAGTTCTGCCTTAGTAGGTCACAGAGCTGCTGCCTACTTCA
>NC_044503.1:27216983-27229483 GCF_902362185.1 Chanos chanos
TTTTTCTCTCTCTCTATTTCTCATTCTCTATCTCTCCCCCTCTCTCTCTCCTTCTCCCAGCCCCACTCTGTAGGCCTCTTTCAGAGCACGGTATTGATCTGAATGCATTTGTCTTCCATTTATCCGCTAAACCCCTCCCCCTCCCCCTCCCCCTGCACTGAGGGAACACAAAGAACCACACACACACACACACACACACACACACACACACACACCTTGCACACATACACATCAACAAACATGGAAAACTGCATCTATATATACGGCATCTGGGTACAAAGAGGTTAAATAACAATACTGAATTGGTATCTGGGTAAGTCTAAGACACACGTTTTGCACTATGTGTCTGAGCGTACATAAACACACAGGCTTACTTGAGCAAGGCGTACAGTCTAGGAGAGATGTTCTTTTGTGCAAAGACTCAGTATCTAGATTGATTGATCGGGTTTGCTTGGTGTCTCATGAAGGTTAAAGAAGACCTCAGTAACAAAGGGGGAAGTGTTAGCTGCCTCAGACCTATGTCAGTGTGGACCAGATCAAATGTATCACCACATGTAAGATGATAGAGACCACAATACTGTTGTTACTGTGCTGCTTAGTCTGGCAGCGCCTGTTAGGACTAGACTAGACTAAATTAAAGTGTGTACACATTTTTGACGGCTAATTAACTAATGACTAGGAAACTATGTATGATGTGTGTGTGTGTGTGTGAGAGAGAGAGAGAGAGAGAGAGAGAAAGAGAGAGAGAGAGACCCTTTGTTTGTAACACATTAATATTTCATTTTTAACAGTACATCATATGAAAATTCATACAGTAGTTTACCCCTACTTGTGGGTTGCCTCAGCTGTAGTGGCCAACTCTTTTATCTGTCAGCCTAGTAAGCCCCGCACCCCCAATTTCCCTCAAAGTGTGAACTTGTCACAACATCACAAAACACATTTCTGTCTCTACAGCTCACAGTATGTTCTCCTTGCGTTTATCTAGAATGTTTTTTTTTTTGTTGTTGTTGATGTTGTTTTTTTCTTTCCAAATGTTTGTTCGCAATTGCAGAGGGATAAAGAACAAGTGACTGAATACTGACCTTGGCCAAAGCTTTGTTTTCCCCGTTGATCCAGAATGAGAGTGCCATCTGTTTTTCTGGTCGAACAAACAAACCACTCGTGAGAATAAAATGTGTGTGGTAATTTTTGATATAGTTAATCAGCTTTCATTTTCATGCTATCAGTGTAAACAACATTGTTTCCCTTAAGAAAAACCAGCTCATGGCATAGCCTATATCGCCATACATTTTCTTTCCTCTCAATTTCTGCACAGGAGGTTAAAAATGAAATTTAGACAGAGCTGAGGCTCAATCAAAAGGCAAAACAGCCTATAATCCTGCATATACAACCCGCGGTTTAAAGAGAATTTAGCTCTCTTCAAAGTTACCAGCACAAACTCTGGTCGTCCAAAGCATCTGTTTCTTTTGCAATTAACCGTTAGCAAGTGGTACCAAGGAAGCACACCTTCAGATGCACTGAAGTACAAAACATGGATGTCACACTGGTAAACCTGTTGACGTTTTCAATAGAAACTAAACTTTCTGATTCATTTAATCACAAATAACAACACAGAAAGTGGCAATTACATCAGCCTCTGTGCTAATCAGCAAACCTCTTGATAATTCCTTTGCAATGTCTCCCGCTGAAACCTAAGCTAAAAAAATCCATTTAGCATAGCTGAGAAGTTCATTCTTTCTGCCACACTGTAGTTGTGACAGTAGAGGCCGCAATGCATGAAAACATAGTGGGCAAACCAAAATTGGTGACTTTGTAAAATGGCTTTGTTTCCCACAGATGTGTAATGAGTTGTCAAGACATGGTGCGATAAACTGTGGAGAAACCGTTGTGAGAAGAAAGAATGCCTGGATTGTGTTCAGGTCGATGAATAGACTGGTGTCAGAGGACATACACAGCTTGTATGATTTGTAAAAGCCACAGGATGCATAAACTATGTGAAAGTCCTGGGATCTGTAAACACTACACTTTTTACTACATGTAGGGTTGCGCAAATTGCTCAGACAAAGATTACTGAAAAATGTTTGAACTTGTTTGGAAGCTTAAAGCTTTCTTTTCAGATCATGGATCATTGTCTTTTTCTCCTTTTTTTTTTCTGAGAACACTGTCTGACTTGAACAACTCACTTGTCCACTCTCTGAACTGATAAAACTTAACTGATTGGCTCTTGTGCTAGGTAGCTAACAGACGTTTGACTAAAATGGATTAGCACATTGTTGGTTGAACCATGTACATTACTTGACTTCTGAAGTGCTTACAGTTCTGCCGTCGCAGTGTATTTCCACAGTCCCTCATCTGTCTTGGAACTCACCTCAGATCTTCATCTTCACTCGACGTCATGGAGGAACATCATCCAAGTTCGGACAACAGCATTTGTCTTTCAGGTCCTCCAGCATGTCTCCCATGTAGCTCGAAAACACAGCTTAAACCTTACTCAGCCCCAGTGGAAAGGGTACTCTGGTAGAAAACCAGGAATTTTCGCCTAGATCCTCTAGCGGGTCTTGCATAGTGGACAATGGGTGCCTATCGGGATTTGTTCCAGAGTTCATTTCTATGAAATCCACACAAAGATGCAAACCTCAGTCATTTTTTTCTCACACAGACCACAGGAGATGAGTATGGTCAACTGGACTTCTTCAATTAATTCCAGACTAAAAGGTTCTGTTCGTGTTCCTTCGCCTTTTTAGACAGAGCTTTTGGAAAAGCTGTATAACTTTTCTGAACAGGTGTTCAGTCCACTAAGTTGATATTCAGTTTCATGTGTGCAAAGAAGTCAATATCACCGTCTTCTTGGACAAATGTGTCTTTCTCTTCATACAACATCTCTCGAGTTCACAGATGGGTTCATCTTTCAAGCTGACAGTTTTTTTTCCCAGTTCACTTTTGTTTAGGACCTTTTTTGCCCTTTCTCTCTGCTCATACTTGTTAGTGACTTTTAAAGCAGAGTTTACTTGAGCGCTAGCAGGCTGACTTTCTGGACCCTGACTGTCATATGATGTCAACTGGTTTGATGTCAACTGTTTCTTCCATCCCACCCAACTCTTGTTCTTTGAGAACAGTAAACATTGTTTTGCAGACACGTTTGAATGTAGATTTTGACACTTCTGGAGATCCCATTCAGCACAACAACAACAACTGGGAACAGTTCAAGGCCGAGCAGCAGCTCACTGTAGCATTCTCAAACAACACTGTCTGTCCGTCTGGCCAGGAACTACTCTTGTATTTTCCTTTGCATCTTTCACCTGCTTGAACAGTGACCCCTCCACTTTCAAATCTTGGAATACAGTGGGGTGCCTAGATGCAAAAGCACACTCAGTAAGGCACTTAGACAGCATTTGACAGCTCTTCCACAATGTTGAAACCTAACTGTGGGAAGTCTGCGTGGTTCTTGGTACTGGGTATTTTCACACATACTTCTAGCCATCCATCAAAAAGAACATCGGTGCCATTTACCGCAGTAACATGGAGTGAATCATTACACAGCAAGCTATCGAGAGGATGGATTTTAACAGTAGGCAGTGCCCTCTCAACACAATTTCACTCAGCTGTAGTAACCTGAGCTCCTTTCTCTAACAGTTTCATTGCCTGGGCGTCATTTCACTTCAGGGATTTGAGTGGCCACAACAAAAGCAGTCAGTATTTGTTGCCCTGCTGCTTTTTTCACCTGCGAGGTTTACTTTTTGTGCCAGCCATCCGTGTTGTGATTGTGAATGGATGATACAGGCCTGGCACCTCTGAGAAGCTCGCTGACGATGAATTTAATGAGGTTCTGTAGATTCTTGGTCAGCAAAGACACCCGTGCGGTCAGCTGAACAATGGCATCACGGTCGGCTTGTACCTGACCTGACGACGTGAATCTGTTTAGTCCGGTTAACCTGTTCGCCATCGACCTATTCTGCTGAACTGACAGTCAGTGGTCTTGGGTGGAAGTGAGGTGTTGTAGTCTCTCACATCACATAACTAACCAATGTAAGATATCTGCTCCAAGATGAACACATCACTCATTCAAGCATAAGTGAGGAAAGGTTTAACGTTACTGCTTTTGTCATTCAGAGTTTTCATAAAGGATTTGAGGACTTACAAGGTCTACTTTCATATTTTGGTATTTTATTTAACCTGTGTTGCATTGTTCTTAATTTAGTGTTCAGAGCTTCATATTTTCATGTTCAAAGTACGTCCCCCTCTTAATAATTTTCTTCTTTAAATAATGTTGTGAGTGATAACTGCCTAGTTGTTTTCTTGTGCTTATGTATTAACCAGTGATTTTGTTTCACACTGATAGCACAGATTCTGTTGTATTTATGCACCGTTAGCATGGTACAGGAAATTTCATAAACCTAGCCATGAGATAGCTAGGCATTGTTCATTAGCTAACCTGTCATTAGACAAACAAACAGAAACTGTAGGCTACGTTTTATCAACACATCAAATTAAGATTTAGGGTGACTGAATCAGAAATAATCTTTGTCTGACTGTTGGATTACTTAAGGTTGGCTAAATTGTCATCTCAGTGACAAAGCTAGGCAGCGACATACATCGAAAATGGCCAAGCTACTTGATTTAATGACAGGACAAATAAAATATCTTTTATGGTCCTTTTGTCACCTGCATTCCAATTAGTATCTTCAGATTGTCTGCAAGGTACGAGAAAATCAGATGGTATGGTAGCTTTTCTGACAATACCGAAAACTTACAGCTAGATGTTCTTTAGCATGAATTGTATAAATTGCTCTCAAGAAATGTTGTGTTGAACATTTCTGCTGAGCCAATGTGTCCACACCTGTCCACACCCGCGTATTGTTCAGAATGTGTCCCAGACAACCCAGCGTTGTGTTAATGTCTGAACCAATCACAACACGTTTTGAAAGCGTCCACAACCGCCCGCTTTGATTGGAACTCTCTGAACGTGGTTACCATGGTATGGGACTAAATGACCATAGTGCTCCACTCACTAAAATTCCAGATCTATCTCTGGTCCATCGTTGGTAGCCGGCATCCCATTCTGATGAACATTTTTCATATTGCATTTTTTGTTTTTTTGGTTTTTTTCCTGAGATGTTACAAAGCCCTCACTCCCAGTTTGGCTTCTCCTCAAATTAGATGACGGTTCGCTGACTGTGTCACCGAGGAGAAATGAGCACAACATGTTCTTCCACCCCAAGCTTCTCAGAATATTCGTAGAGGTAATAGTGCAGTTCGAGATCACTAAGTGTGTAGGTGCCTCCTGTTCTTCTGCTCACGCCCCAGCGCAGTAGCCGGTGTGTGTAGCTGACTGGCATTCAGTAGTGTCAGTTTCTCGCCGATGTCACTGATGAACATCTGGTGCGGTACAAGCCTCAGATTTGGAAAATGGATGATGCGTGGTGATGGCCCACCCTGAAAGAACTTGACGACAGGATCAGCCAGACAGTCGTGTCAGTGGTCTCCACCAGGTGGCGTTACATCTCAGACAAGCCACAAATTGTTACCCTGGGGAATCAGAGCCAGTATGAACAATGTGTCCCTATCTGCGGGATAGAGATGAAGAGTGTGACGCTGTTGTTCTTGTTGTTGTATGAAGCCTGTACAAAAATTTATTCTGATTTTGATGCTCTGGATTATTTTGTTATATTCTTGAAAAAAAAAAACCCCCCACCACCACCACCACCACCTCCACCTCTAATCTATTTAATTCAGCTCCTTGTTCCCAAATGAATTTTCACACAAAAAGAACAAACACTGAGAACATTTTTTTAGGGGGAGACTGAAAAAAAAAACAGAAAACCCACGTTTTACTAATCTTTTCCTTGCAGTTTTTCTGTCTTTTACAAGACATTTTGGATACAGCTAACACAGAAATATAGATGAGCATTGTCTGGAGGTCAGTGCAGGTGTGTGTGTGTATGTATGTGTGCGCCTGTTAGTGTGTTTTCCTGGGCTACTTGAAAACCTGCCGAGGGCTTGAGAGTGTTTTGATGGACAGCTCATTTTGAACCCCCTCTCTAGCTCCGCTATCATTCTAGTTGGTGGCAGCCAGGTTGCCATGACACCAGACTGTTTTGTCTGCCCTTTGACCCCTTTAAGGGGTGCTGTGGTTAATCAGGCATTGCCCATGAGAGGCGAATGAAAGGGGGGGAGGAAGAGGGAGTATTTCCTCTCTAAAACTGAGGTACAAAAGGGTCCTCCATACATCCGCTGTGTGTTGTGGGATGGAGATTCAGACCTACAGGGGCACAAACACACACATGCACACACACACAGACACACACACACACACACACACACAAAGACACAGATGCATGTATCCATGGCATAGCCACCCGTGGAAAAAAAATTGAAAGGATCCTTGAGGTCCCTGGGGTTGGCGGTTGTTATGTTCTTTGTATGACCAGCTGAAGCCAGTGAAAACATATTCAAGCAAACACCGCAAGCTGGAAAAAAAAGGAGACTCTGCAATTTCGACGTGTGTGTTTGTTTGAACACTGATGAGGGCTAAAATAGGTTTTTAAAAGACTCCAAACTTGATACGATTAAATTAAGTAGTCGTTAATGAATAACAATCTCTGCTTTTCTGTGGTGCACATGAATGTAAGGGTTATTTTTTTGTTTGTTTGTTTTACTAACAAGAAGAATTTATGAACAAGAATTAGAAAAATGCTGAAAATGTTTCAGATTTATTTACAAATATTTTCTAAAGAAATAGTTTGACTTAAAAGCCATTAAATAATAATGTGTTTCAGATTTTGTGTATTTGTGAATTTGTGTTGGTATACGCATCCGTTTAGATTTTTTTTTTTTTTTTTTACTTAAATGTTCAGTGTTTTTCACTCTGTGCATAGGCTTAAAGTTCACCAAGTGCAAATGATTTAGATTTGCCAAGGGATGAGTAAAACGTTAAAAAAAAAAAAAACGAGGGAGAGAGAAGAAGAAGGGAAAAAAAGAGAAATGTTATCATGCATCAAGTAGCATACCATTAACAGTTCTCCCTCTTATGTGCACTTGCCTCCAGCAAACTATTGCATGACTTGCGTTTGAAATTAATCCCATTTACTGAGAACTGCAACGTATTTACCAGTCCTCCGAAGCTCTTAGAACTGTTGTGACTAGCTTAGGGAGTTTGTCAGCGACACACAAGATGGATCGCATTACCGCCAGCTGAACTTGTAACCTGCAGTGTAGCACACAGCACAACCAATTTTAAAAAAAACAAAACAAAACTGAAGTCTTACTTCTCACGGTTTTCACTGTTATTTCAGGGACTGAAAAATGTAATTTTCGTAGAGTTTATTTAAAGAAAACTAAAAGTGTTGTGTATCTCTCCGTTGCGCATCTTTAGATGAAGGATGCTCGATTGTGTAATCAGATTAATCTTTTAGGCTACCGTTGCTTGAGCCTGTTTTTAATCCCTTAAATTAACAGTCACCCGTCTTCGACCTGCAGAAAACTGTGTGGTTGGATTTGGAGGGAAGGGGAGTGTTAGGGTCTTGTGTTCTTACATATAAACACATAACCCTGTCAAAAACATTGACATACGATATGAATTAAACAGTGCAGATGCAAGACTGGGGATCGCTGCATAGCTAAACACTCATGTGCATATTTGGCAACTCTTAGCTGCATGAGTACAATGATGCACCAAGGGAAAATCCCAAGATGTTTGGCATTCCATGTCAAATCATTCAGCCGCATATGTGTCTACAGAGGGTAAAGCAAGCCAAAAAAAAAAAAAAAAAAAAACAAGTTCTGATTCACTAGATCATGAAAATAAATGGTACAAAGATTATTGTGGGGAAAACAGAAAACATTACCGCTATCAACATTTAGCTAAGAGTATAAAATGTTCTACAATTTTCCATTGTGATGATTTTTTAGGGAAACGGAGGACAACACAACAGTTTTTTCTTTTTTCCAAGAACTGAGCTATTAGCCTTCAATCCTGTGTTAAGAGTGTATTGGTTAGTAGCAGCTGATACATCAATCAAGCAGCACTTGTCAAGGCAGTTCAATCATGTTCTCTTCATATGCAAAATTCTGTTATGTCTCCATGCACAAATGCCTATGTTTCTTTTGCATTCATTTAAAAACTAACCCATAAAAGGCTGTTTTAACATGAGCTCATCCTCTGCCAAGTGAACTAAAAACACGTTATGATGAGGAATTCATTGTATGTAATGAATCACGTTCATGTTTAATGTTCATGTGCGGTATTGTCTTGAACTAAAGCACTCGCTACATTTATCTGTCTCTAACTCCTGGTCGTGTTTTTGTGTGTGTGTGTGTGTGTGTGTGTGTGTGTGTGTCTGTGCGGTTCCAGTGGCTGTATAGCAGACCCCCCAGCTGGTTGGCCCTCTCCGGCTCCCCTCAGGGACTGCAGGACATGGCTAAGCAGAAGCACAGGAGGACAGATTGCTGTCCAGACAGCTGGGCACAGCTCAGGTAACCATGTCTAACCCTCCCTCTTAGTCAATCACCTCACCACCCACACACTCGATCCCAAAATCCTAAACCTGCTTCACGTTTGGGTATAAGGACTTATTGGAGAAAATTAAAAGAGTTGCAAGTGTAGAAGTCCCTTCGTCATATGTACAAGCATACTCCATACATATATGAAGTATGGCTGGCCTAGTCAACTTTTCTTTTTTTTTTTTCTTTTTTTTGACTGATTTTCTTTTTTTCTATCAGTCCTTTTCATTAACTTTTTTTTTCTCATATGAGAGAATGTGCTACATAGCTGTCTGTGACAGATTCAGGGGTGTTCTTTTTCAGTATGCCAGGGACTGCTGGAAAATACAGTATTCAACTGGATGATACTCTCCTTTGGATTCCTCTAAAGTCGTCAGTGTTTTGGCAAATGAGACAGACAGACAGAGAGAAAGACCATATTGTGTCTGACGTGAGACTGAAAAGCAGTACTGAAATACCAGCAGGACCCTTTTATTTAACACACACACACGTGTACATGTACATATGTGTGTGTGTGTGTGTGTGGTGTGTGTGTGTGTATATATATATACATACATACATACATACATACATATATAGAGATAGAGATAGATAAAACATAGATATAGATATTGGAGATACGAAGGTCATAAGCCTACAATAATCTGGAACTAGTGACTGATAGAATTATACTGAAAATTAAGTAGAATTACTTAAGGTTCAGTCATTTTCCTTAAACATACCTTTCCACTCACAATCTCACCATCTGCTTCCACTTAGCAGTCAGCTTCAGGAGAACATTCTCACGCACCTGTAGCTCTCAATGTACCATGGTTCTGACTGTTTGAATTGGCCATGTATTCAAACATTTATACTTTTTTTTTTTTCTCTCCACCCCCCTCCCTCTCAAAAGTGTTATTTTAATGAAAAAATCAGTAACCACATTGAAGGATAAGTGGCTCTTTGGATAGCTTGATTGTGGCATTCAGTGAATGCTCCCACATTTCATTGTCCACTCATAAATCTTGCATGACCTTCATGTTTCAAAGCACACTAGAGCAACGTGTGAAACCCCTCTATTTCCACGCCGCGCAATGCACTCTGGGTAGCAAGCGACCAGCCTGCTTGGCACACGCCAACCCTTGGCAACTTTGATGGACGGTCGTGCTCTAGCAACAGCTTGGCACGTTACCAGGAAACCGGTTCCCATGGCAACACGGTCAACTTTTTTTTTTTTTTTTTTGCCACCTTTGGTTTAAAAGGTTTGTGTGGGGGAGACAGAGATTACCAGGGGATTCAGTTCAGCTCTACACAGATGAATAAGCTGCTAAAATATTGAATGCAGTTAGTGGTTTTCATAATCCTTCTGCTTATGTTTACAATGTCATTTAGCTATTTCAGATGATCATTTGTTGAATGTTTTAGCTAGAAAAAAAGCCGATATCACAAGCTGCTCCAGTTCATTAGCGTGAGCTGCACTGCAGAGAATGTAATATCTAATTCTTTTGAACCTTATTTAAACTTTGACCCAATTTGATCTTCCATACATCCATACGTATATAAAGATAAGGCAGACAGACAGACACTCCCAGCTTTAACGAGTCTGTGTGCAGTTACACGTCACAGTTTATCACCGTCCGCGTGCCTGCGTGCGCACTGGAGAGTTTAAGGTACAGCTGACACACATCAGCTCACGCGTTCACACATCCACACAGACACACACACACACAGACACACACACACACAAAGCATTGGCACCAGCGGCCTCTTAAAGAGGAAGAACCTGTTTTTTTTGTTTTGTTTTGGTTTTTTTCGCGAGCTGTTTTTCAAAGGTACCACGTCTCGGTGCCAGATTCCGTGGGTGTTGGATTGGATAGTTTAACGTTAGTCTGATTCTTAAGGTCAGTAGAAACTACAATTATTCATGGAATGTGGATTGAGGTTATCTCAGGCATCAAAGTAGCAGAAAGATTCGCTGATGAAAAATTATTATAGAAGAATCAGAGAAAGAGAAGAGAGAGAGGGAGAGAGCTGTACAGCTGTAAGGTGAATGAGAGAAAGAGAGAGCTGACACTGGCACCAACACACTGCATTTCTGCGTGATTTGACTGTGAAAAAGAATTGGGAGGCATGGAGGCCAGCAGAGGGAGGGAAGAATGGAGTGATGTTGGGTTTGTTAAAAAAAAAAAAAAAAAAAAAGGGCGGGCGAAAGACCAAGGGGGTGGGAGATGAGAGAAACGGAGGAGGAGGGATGGGGGGGGGGGTGGAGAAAAGGTCGACAGAGTGGAGAGGGACAGGAGAGGGGCACATTGGGACAGGAGAAAGGAACGAAAGAGGAGGGAGGGAGAGAGAGAACGAGAGAGAGAGAGAGCGAGAGAGAGAGAGGAGGGGGATCTGGCTGCACTCAGCTAGCAGACTGAGAGGATTAGGAATTTGAGCCCAGTCCAAAAAAAAAAAAAAAAAGAAAGAAAGAAAGAGAAAAGGGCGGGAGGAGCGAGAGGAAAAGGGCGGAGGGGAGAGGGGGGTGGGGGGGTAGGATGGGGTAGGGGGGTCGAGGGGTTGAGGACCCACCTGCAAATACGCTAATGGAGCCTCTGACATCACCATGGTAACGCGCCCCGTCGGATCGCCGATTTTGGGGGCGAGATATTCGAAGCCAGACATGTTCTGTTCTGCTCTGCTTCTGAACTTCACGCCACGCCATTACGCGTCACGCCGAGGTGAAGTTCACAGTGAGGTCTGGTAAAAAAAAAAAAAAGAAAAGGGAGGGATACATTGACCAAACTACGGTCACCGATCTTTACACGTTGCTGATGTAGCTTGACGTGCTTTCTCTCAGGAGAAAAAAAAACAAAAAAAAAACACCCAGCCCCGATTCTGCCCTGTCCGCTCCGCTCCGGCGATACGCTCTGCAAATCCTAACAGTCACGACACTAACTCAGTCTTCATCCCCTCATTCTTTCATCCTTTCATCTATAACACACTATTTTCTCAGCCTCAAAAAACACCATTCCAAGATAACACCTGAAAACATAGCAGAGGGTCATTGCTGGAGTGAACTATGAGCTATGAGCCTTTGGCGTAGCCATAGGAAGAAGAAGAAGAAGAAAAAAAAAACCCATAACCTTGAACCACGGCAGAGAAAGCCCTTCCAATTAACATCTAAAATACACAGAGGACTAGACCTTGTTAGATGTAGCTTTTGTTGTTTGTTTAACAAACACCGTGTACAGTTTGCTCTGTGGAAGACAAATGATGCACAGGCAATGAAGGGAGAGATAGTCTGTCACCTTGCGATGTGAGAATATAATTAAACAACCACACGTTTTATTCACATCTGTGCATTTAGCTGTTGTGCATAGAGATCAAGGCGGTGTATACGTGCGCGCGTGTGTGTGCGCGTGCGCGTGTGTGCGTGTGCGCGCGTGTGTATGTGTGTGTGTGTGTGTGTGTGTGTGTGTGTATGTCTGTGTTTGCATCTGTCTGTGTTTGTATTTGTGTCTGTGTTTGTGTATACACATGGAAATTGAATGTTTTTAACCCATATGCCTTCTGCTCTGTATGTGAGTGTGTGTGAAAATGAGCAGTCCCTGAAGAAAGTCCTCTATCTTGGTGATGCTAAATATGCATCCGTGAGTTGCAGAGACAGCCTCTTCACTCTTTGCCAGTTTGTAAATCCAGATAAGGGAGAAAGAGCCTGACTGCCTCACTGCAACAAAACATGACAGTAACGCTCTTGTTTCGCACATACCCACAGCATGATCGCACGACGGCTATTTTTGAACGCAGAGCTTTGTTTATGTGTTTAGGGTTGTCCATAAAGTCGGCGTGAAGAAAGCATGAGGATGAGTCTAGCTCCTGTGTCAGTCTAGTAAAAATTCATTATTTATCTTGAATATCTCCAACGCCCTTGGAAATGGGCAGTTTTTTGGGGTTTTTTTTAAACAATTAACAGGGTTAGACGTTGTAAGCTGTGCGCATGTGTATGCATATGCATGTGTGTGTGTTTGTGTGTGTGTGTG
>NC_044503.1:27236983-27261983 GCF_902362185.1 Chanos chanos
GTGAGTAGAATCCAACAGTTTGGGGAGACGGGATTCCTTCTGGCACGACTCCGCAGGTACCTTGTCCTTAACTCACCCTGAGATCAATAAATATATATATATAATTTAAATATTATATATAGCGGACTTCACAAATTTGATATATCTTCAACGTTATTGTACATTTTCAAAAAAAAAGAAAAAGAAAAAAAGGGTCACAGGATTCTCTTTGAGCAAATATTATATTTATGTATTTATATTGTTATGGATGCAGTATGCCTCACTGGGAATATCTGATGGGAATAATCTGAATCTTAATCTCAGTCACAGACTTTAGTTCAATTAATCTTAATTTGTCGAAGAAGCGTCCTCCGGTTTAAGACTGTTTTCGTGAATCCGAAGGCGCAGTCAGACACGAGGTCACGAAATATCGGACGGTTCGAAGAATCGCAGTCTCTGCAGCAGAGCACTGTTGCAGTAGCCAACGGCGATTTTTTTTTTTTTTTTATGACTGATACAAAACTGCAATACATAACCCAACAAACTGCTTTGAGAGGGTAGGGAACAAACAGTGAGCCTATGGGTAAATATATCAGGCTTTGTATTGTTTCATAAGAGCCTTAACAAGATTAACAGTAAAATAAAGTACTGATTGTCACACAGCGCAATAAAGCAAGGGTTTGGTTCTCATATTCATTTATTTGTACATTTCTCAGGTGTTACCATATATGGAAGCTGATGTCACGCCTCAGGATAATGGAAGGACGCAACAATAAAACATATTTGAGTGTCCAAACAGAACGTCAGCTCTTTAAGGACTTCATTTCCCAGTATGCCCCTCTGTCCCTGAGACCCTTAACCTGTGAGGTCATAGCAGGTCACAGGTGAGGTCCTCAGGAACAGGGCTGCATGCTTTGTCATCATCCCCGAAGGAGCAAAGAAAACAGAGTTGCGCATGACAAAGCTCATTGGACGTTTTACACTTATTACCTAATCCCGTGTCTTTCCTTGTGTCACAACTAATTAAACGTGTTTATCCGTCTTCTCTCTCTTGCCCCGATATTTGCTCCTTTGCCTGGTGACAGACCCAGGCAAGTTTCACCAAATACCCGCCATTTGTCCTTTGAGATTAAAAAGCTCCCTATTCACTTATGTTGAGTTTCCTGTTTGCCCAGGCAACCCCAGGGAGCTAACCCTATTGGCTGACTTTGTATTTCAACTTGTGAAATGAACCAATGAGAAGACAGCCAAGGGTGGTGACCCCGACAGAGTACCATTCTTCGAATATGATCGTTGGAGGAACGTAGATCACGACTGTTAATGCAGACTTTGTCTGTATTAAGACTTTGACTTATCTGTAGTGTGAGGTGTGTGCATGTGTGTGTGTGTGTGTGTGTGCGTGTGTGTGTGTGTGCGTGTATGTGCGTGTGTGTGTGTGTGTGCATTAAATAAATGTTTAGAAAGAATGAAACACGCTTTCGTCGAGTAGTAGACCTCTTAAAGCAGATGTGAGAGGTTTTACATGAAAGAGAGAAGCTGCCACAGACGTATTAAAACCCCTCTGAATGATCCAGTCCCCATATAATTCCCTTATGTCCCCTGTCTGCATTTCCCCTGTACACACAAACACACACACACACGCACATACACGCGAACACATACACGCACACACACACACACACACACACACACACACTCACGCTCACATAGCTTTTCTCCAGCGTTCCCTCATATTCCCAGTCTTATGCGTCTTTATGCATGCTGTCACATCCACCTAACGAACACTTTCAGACAGAAAAAAGCAGTATTTTTAATGGGAATTTCTTATCATCGGATACTAATAAAAATATAATACATATAGAAACTGCTCCACGAGAGCCGCTAAATTAAGGTTTGACCGTTACGTCAACCTGGTATGCTCTATTTTTCGTAATGGGGCTGAACCTAATTCAGTTAAAGGCCTAAGTAATCCAAGGCCTTCATATTCTTTAAAAAAAAAATCTATGTTAAAAAATCAAACTCCCTTGCACTGCATTACCACACACACAAGTTTTTGGAGTCATGGGGAAAAAAGAACGGAAGGGGGGGGGGGGCTGGTGTGGGGAAGAGTGGGGGGGGGCACTCACACTTAATGAAGCATCCATTTTTCAGAATGCCCTCGTTGCCCTCCTGGCATCCCGCCCTCTCTTGGAGTTGAACAGGACAGTGCAATAGCTGTCCTCAGAGAGCGAACCCAGAATGACTGACAGCTGATTGGTCTAAACTCTGGCAGTCTGGAAAACAGGCTCCAGAGCACAATATTGATTGGCTTGTCTTTGCAGAGACAGATGAATGCATTAGTACCCAAGTCGCTCCTGCCACTGGAAATATATTAACTCCGTGTGTTAGGCACCCTGTCTCGTTTCCATGGCGACACACCGAGAGAGAGAGAGAGAGAGAGAGCGAGAGAGAGAGAGAGAGAGAGAGAGAGAGAGAGAGACAGGGAAGGGAGGAGGGGGTGGGGGCGAGACGAGGGGACGGGGGGGAGGGGTGCAGGATATGGGATGCGATGAGGCAGTGGGCTTGATTGGTACTCTCTCTTTCTCTCTCTCTCGCTCTCTCTCTCTCTGTCTCGCACACGCACACACACACACATACATACACACATATTCTCTCTGTCTCTCTCTCTCTCTCTCTCTCTCTCTCTCTCTCTCTCTCTGGCTCCCCTTCTCTCTTTCTCTCGCCCTCCTGTGTCTCTGTTGCTCTGTCTCTAACCTTTTTCTCTTTTTTTTCCCTCTCTCCTTTCTTTTTTATACCTCTGTTTATCTCTTTAATTAGGCATCGGCACTTTCTTCCATTCTTCATTATCGCACCAATTGTGGCGTTCCCTCTTTTCCGCCTAATTCTTCTCCTTCTTGCCTTTCTTTTGTTTTCCGTTTTGTTTTTCTCTCCTCAGTCAATTGCGTTATCAGGGAACATCTCACCTTCCTGTTCTTACCATTTAGATCTTCGTATCTCGTATATAGATACACTTCTTTTCTAACGCTTTACGGGGTTTTTATATTTTTTACATTCTTTTATTTTTCTTTTTTTTTCCTTAGCACCAGATACCCCCACCCCCACCCCCTCTTTACTCTGCAGCAAAAGTGGTGCATTGTAGGAGCAAGGAGAGGATAGAGAGAGACAATGAAGAAAGAAAAGGTAGGGAGGATAAAGACAGAAGGGAAAGAAAAAGGAAGGAATCTGATTCGCCTCTCTACCTCTGTCGAACAGTTGAGGAGACTGAGGAAACTGTCTTATTGTGTCACAAAAATGATGGTTGTGGCTCCTTCCAGACTCATGCTATTGTTAAAGTCGTTTGGTATTTGTGAGTGTCTTTCACAATAGTAATAATAATAATAATAATAATCATAATCATAATCATAATAATAGTAGACATACAGGTGTTATTTCCATAGATCAAGAAGGAATTATCCACATGTGCAGAATCAGCATTTTTCAGGGTACCATCATTAATATGCACCAACACCTTTGTATATGTTTGCAAGCGAGAATAAAACTGGATTCTGTTTGAATATTTGTCTGAGTCTATTTCAGTTTCCTTGCGTCATCCAATAATAAAGCATGTAAGACGTATCTTATTTCTTTTCAGGCTTCAAATGGTTATAACGTTTGATTTTAAACATTAGTAAGATTTAGCCCAGTTAGATCTGTTCATTCATTCTCAGTGTCAAACCCAAGGGTGTAGTTTTTGTATCTGCTTTCCAAAATACACATTTAGTGCAAGTTACCCACTTACCAGTAATAAAACCTTCAGTGTAGTAACTATGCTACCATTATGACAACAGGAATTCCATTTAAGATTGTGATGAAATTCCGAATTCTTTGTCAACCTCATTAAAATCAATGAGTCCACAAATAACCGAAAATGTCAAAACGCGTGGCGTTATTGGTGCATTTGTGCTCAATGTTCAGCGGGTCTTTGAGTTGTTACCAGTGTTTTATTGACATAGATGACAGTCTTCGGCTGTGTTGGGGACACATTCTCACTGAATATAATATCCGTAACGTGGATTCCTGTTTTGAGAGATTGGACAGAATATTCAACACAGAGCAAAAAGTAATCGATGCAGGAAAAGTAGGTAAGAAAAGTCTTCACTTTAGCAGAGGTGGGGGGGGGGGGGGGGGGGGGGGCAATGAAACTTGCAAAACTGCTTTTATCTTCAAGAGAGAGAAATATGTTTTCTTAAAAGGCTATTTTCCTAAACTCCATTGTTTATTGTAATATCCATGTTACAGAGCTTAAGACTTACATACATACATACACACATACATGCATGCATACATATATATATATATATAAAGATATGTACATACACACAGACATACAGCAAATACGATGCCTCAAACCCTTGACAACAAAGACATTTTGACTCCAAAAAATCGGTCTGCATGTTTGCAAATGAATTGTGTGTGTGCGAATGTGTTTCTGCATCTCTCAGGGAGAGGCTACGACTCGAAGCTGAAGGAGATTTTGCTTTCAGAGATCATGCCCATGGTTCTGGAGTTTGACCAGAAGACTAATCACGGTATCAAATCCCTCAGTTCCCTTCATTCAACCCAACCACCCACGATAAAACTGACAGGGCCCTTTCTCAGGAACGGATGATGCTTGGCTTTGGCCAGACATCAAGGCAGCATTGTTAGGTGTATTCATTATGAATTTACATTGATCTCTCAGTCTCCGTCATCTCCCAGAGCAAGTCATATGTAATAAAAAGAAACCCAGAGCTAAAGAGAAACAGACAGATGTGTCTGGAAAAAAAAACAAAAAAACAGAAGGAGTCAGATAAGGATGAAAGGACACTGACACTCCATCCACGGTATTTAGCCATTTAAATGCCACTCGTCAGATCAGACGCTGGTGGAGTAGGCTGTCTCTTTAATAGTTATCGCTGACCCTATCATTAAACAATATTCTATTAATTAAATAGCTCTGGGGGTTTTTTTTGGTTCATTTACTATATGAATTCTGTTAAGCACCTCAGAGGAGTTAAGGAGACTTCTATTATTTGTCTTTTTAGGAGAATGAAAATCAAGGTCCGAAAATGCAAAAAAAAAAAAAGGAACTTACTGTTCACTTTCTATCTCCAGATACTCTCCAGATCTGTCAGCCTTACTGCCCCCCCTCCCCCATTTCTCTCTGTCTCTCTCTATTGCTCTCTCTTTGTGTTTCTCTATCTATCTATCTATCTATCTATCTATCTATCTATCTATCTATCTATCTATCTATCTATCTTTCTTTCTCCTCTCTCTCTCTCTCTCTCTCTCACACACACACACACACACACATCTATCTAACTATCTATCTATCTATCTATCTATCTATCTCTCTATCTATCTATCTATCTATCTATCTGTCTATCTGTCTATCTATCTATCTATCTATCTATCTATCTATCTATCTATCTATCTATCTATCTACCTATCTATCTTTCTTTCTCCTCTCTCTCTCTCTCTCACACACACACACACACACACACACATCTATCTACTGTTCAGGTGATTGTTCCGCTGGTTTTGTGTTCTTCCAGACACTGTGTATGAAGTCCGGTTACAGGCGGCTGCCGACAAATTCATCACCGCTGCCTCCAAACTGCCCAGAGGTGAGACATCCCCTTCTGTCCTCGCTCCCAGTCCACAAGCCACACTGCAAATATCCCAAATCTCCAGTGCTTTTTCATCTCAGTTTAAAAAATAAAAAAGCAGAGTGGTGTGTTTAGCTGTTTTTTTCTAAAGCCCTTTTTCCCCCTCATTTATTTCCTGACCCTTTTCTTTTTGTTCATTTCTTTCCCTCCGTCTTTCTTCTTTTTTTTCTTTTCCTTAGCCTCCGGGTGTTTTCCCCCCTGTGGTGAGTGATGACTCTATTCTTTTATAGCTTTCTCAGGGCTGTGGTCTTCCACATGAACTCTGTCTCACATCTGGCAATATTAGCTTTCCAGTACCTCAAAATTTCCTCAACTAGACAAATGTCTACACCTGTGGACCACCTCCTCATAAAACGCTGTGAATTCAGTATATCAGCCTCAAAAGATACTTCTCGTTTACATTGCAACAGGGATTTCAATACAGCACACTGTAGCATGTTGGGTTGCTATAGTGTACTCTTTTGGTGTTTATGTTGTTAGGAGGGGAAAAAAATTGCGTGACCAATAAACCAGACCTATCAAGTATGGTTTATCAAATTAACCTTTTTATTATGGATAGCCTACGTCAGTCTACTTTCATAATCTCAGTTTTAATGGAGAGCACGGATTGGTATTCAGTCATGTCAACTTAGGTCTGATTTCAGAATCAGGTGAAATGATGGATCAGGCATAAAACAGCTATCTTAATGTTGGGTTAGAACAGACTGCAAAACAGGTCAGTCCTGTGGGCAGAAATTCAGACATGATCTGAGCCACAAGATTGTTTGTATTATTCCTCCTCAGATACACAACATTTTCAGGAAAAAAGAAAAAGAAAAAGAAAGCATATTATTGAATAATCACCATTAATTACCATTAATTAATGGTAAAATACATTTCTGCAATTACCAGTCATGACAATATGTCTTTAATATACATTAGGGCCAGGTCATTAATTAATGTCGAAAATATCTTAACTGGGGTTCATTTTTAGCACTATAAAGACTGATGGGTATATGTAGATATATACGTATATAATCGCTGGCTGATGCTTTTTTTTTTTCTCTGAACGTCTGCGTGGTCCAGGGTTCCAGGACTCCGGCGCCTCATACAACTGCATCACATGTCGGTACGACTCCTGTGAGTTTCCCCTCGACTGTCCGGGTAAGCGCTCCACTTAACAGCTCTGCTCAAGCTTTAAATAAAAAGCCTATCGGCCCTAGGTTTTTCATCCGCTTAGCGCTGCGTTTTAACGCCATACATCACTTCTATACAGCGCGACAGAAATAACACAATTCAAAACTCACTGTTACCGATTACATAACCGTATTTTTTTTTTTTTTTTCCTTTCTTCCCTCCTCTTTGAAATCCTTGCAACATTTCTCAGGAGCCAGAGTCAGAATTTGCTAAGCGAACGCTCAGCCTTGGCGTGTTTTCATACGTATTATTATTTGCTGGGAGAAGATCTGCTGTTGTAGCCTTTAAATCCCCGCCTTCTTCACATAACGTGGCAAGGACCCTTCCTCCCACACACTGTAGGATACATATCCAGCCTGAGCTGTACAATTATGTCTCCCGCGTATCATCCTTTTCACCGCTCTCCCCAGAGGCCTGCCTTAAATATTATAATTAGAGAATGGTAGGCAGACATCACTGGCCCCTATTCTTCCCTTAAGGCAGAGGCCTCGCACTAAGGTGAGGTTCTTAAAAAGTTAGACTGATCCATGTGCGTGTGTGTGCGTGCGCGCGCGTGTGTGTGTGTGTGTGTGGGTGTGTGGGTGCGTGTGGTTGTGTGTTTACAGTAAAGGAAATCAAAGTAGGAGAAAATAACAGAACCTCTATGAGTTGCGACGTCCCTTTCCCATTGCCTGGCAACGTGGAGGTAGTGTGGAGATACGCTGAGGTAAGAAAAAAAAAAAAAACAGAAAAAAAAAATCTGTATTCTCTAAATGCTGAACGGATAAAGGACGTTTACTTATTTCTCCTTTAAATACAGTATTCAGTGACCTCCTTGTAAACTGTAATTTTCACACACACACACACTCGCACACACACACACACCTACATTTCTATCATACTGGTACGTGTAACATTACATCTGTCAAAAGAAATTATAGACTGCAAACACACAGTATAATGTAGAAGCTTCTACGTACATTATATAAGCATATTATTACATTTGATTTTATAATTATGGAGTGAAAACCTTTTTGACAAAGTATACCCAGAAACAGCTAGTTCACCTAGCTTCAGTGGACTTTGAAATAAAGCATACATTTAAATCATATTTAAACACAAGCCTCTGATTCATGGCTCAGTTACAAAACATACCAAAACAAAATTATACTTAAAATGCCAGTACTTCTTAAAAACAAAACGCTCTAATTAGCATGTCATTTTCTGTTGTAAACCATTGTTTTTTTTTTTTACATTAACTTGCTCCAGAAAAAAGTACAGATTAAGCACAAATAGTGTCTTCTGTCCACACAACTCTGTCCCCCGCCCTCCCATTAGAGAAGTCTTCAGCTTCATTTTATCATTCTATCCTTTCTTCATTAGCATACACAATTACCTACTTGTCTTTTAGACAAGCCTATTAAGCAGTTAGATGTAACTGATTCCCATACCCCTGGCACCTGTATCTTGGATACCCTGTACCACATGCCCTATACCACTCTCTTGGTCTGCACCATTATGTGGCTGTGTTGGCAGACGAAGACTGTACTAATGGACCAGTTTGAGGAGGTGACGGTTGGTGTGGACCAATTATATTCCATCCCCTCTGCCCGACTAGAGCACAGAGGCACGTACCAGTGTGAGATCTTCTCTCAGGAGCGCTCACTGGTCCGGATCTACTACCACCTCACGGGTAAAACACACACACACACACACACACGCGTGCACACGCTCACACACATGCACACACATGCACACACACACACATGCACACACCATCACTCCAAGCAAACTGCATGTAGCTATATATCATTGCTGGTACAGGAGGAGAGTTTTAATATGAAAAAGGCAATGAAAAGATCCTGAATTTTGGGAGTGACTCTTTAATCCTCGATGCTCTGCCTTTGTACCTCTACTTATCCTCCATGATTCTGTCTCTTTCTGAATTTCTCTCTCTCTCTCTCTCTTTCTCTCTCTACCAAAGTCATTCCACAGGTTGTAATTGGCCACGCTGAATTGCAGGATGTTTTTGAGCAAGCTCTGCTCCCCGGGGGTCAGTTTCCTCTCTTGCCCTCTGACCATCAGCACAACCTCCTACGCCTCCCCTCTCCGGCCCTCCTCGCAGCCTGTCTGACTGCACTGCTGCTGCTGCTCTTCCTCTCTCTTGGGTAATGCTCTCTGCAATACATGCCTCTCACACGGATGCATTTTGTGCCATGGCTGAAATTCCGTCTCCCAGAGTCAGGTTGAATGTTAAGTTAATAATGGAGCACGTAAAGATATCTTACTTCCTATTCATAGCCGATCGATTGAAGACAGCTCTTGTGAGGTATGAATCTCTTGTCTCTTTTCAAAGGGTGCTCTACTGGCTGTCTTTTCAAAGAGATGATAGTCATTCTAATCAAGCTCAAGAGACTACGAACCAGCGCAGGGAGAAATATGTTTTCAGCTGTTCATCTGTCTAAGAAAGCCGATACCTTCACTGAATGAAAATAAATTCCGGCAGCAGAGCATGGCTGTGTTTTTTGTTTCACCACTAGAGGCCGCCAGAGCATAAATATGGACCGCGATACATAGAGCATGAATAAATCATGGGTCATAGACTTTTCTATTTTCTCCTAACTTGGAACACCTATGATTTCTAAGTTTCCCTCTAAGAGCATAATAGTCTGGAAAGATAAGTGACACATGCTCCCTTCAATAAGCATGAAATCAACTTTGGATTTTGTCTCACTACGACATCAGACCAAGTATGGAGAAGCACCCTGCTAACACCGTTGTACAAGCATTTCCACAGTTTGCCAGTTGACAGTATATAATGCACTGGTGAGAGGACAGATACCTGTTTTTGTCATTCCCACATCAGGTCAGACAGTCAATTACTGCATTTACACTGTAGCATGTTGGGTTGCTATAGTGTAGTCTTTTGGTGTTTATGTTGTTAGGAGGGGAAAAAACTGCGTGGCCAATAAACCAGACATATCAAGTACGGTTTATCAGATTAACCTTTTTATTATGGATAGACTACGTCACTGTACTTTCATAATCTCAGTTTTAATGGAGAGCACGTGTTGGTATTCAGTCATGTCAAATTAGGTCTGATTTCAGAATCAGGTGAAATGATGGATCAGGCATAAAACAGCTGTCTTAATGTTGGGTTAGAACAGACTGCAAAACAGGTCAGTCCTGTGGGCAGAAATTCAGACATGATCTGAGCCACAAGATTGTTTGTATTATTCCTCCTCAGATACACAACATTTTCAGGAAAAAAAAGAAAAGAAAAATAAAGCATATTATTTAATAATATTTAATAATCACCATTGGGCTTGGTGGATGGGATGGGGGGGGGGGTTGGTCTCTCAAAATGTGGTTGAGCACTGTGCTCTCTCACATGGCAGTAGAGGCTCCCTTGCATGGCCTAGGTTGATGAGCTACAGGTGCAAATTTTGGTTGATGGGTTACAGGTGCAGATTTTGGTAGATGGGCTACAGGTGCGGACTGTTGGGTCGCTCCTCAGACCAGGCTTTGAAAGGAGGCCTCTCATAAGCTTCTGTGGGCACATACACTGGGCTGCAGTTTAAGAGGCCGCCATTTAAGTTTCGATTGTTACATTCATCAAAGATCTGCTGACTCACTCCTGTTTATTTTTATTTATGGATGAATAATTGCTCCTTTTTGACCTATTCTTTATTCCTTTATGCCTCTATAGCTTACACCTGGTTAGTGATACAGTCTGTAGAGGAATAATGAGTATCGGCTCAACAGCGTTCAATTTATTAAGGTAAGGAAACCACTGATTTGTGCATATCAAGCGATTTAACAACATAGCGTCTTGTTTCACTTCATAGATAAGTTTATTTGATTGTCCTTGAAATGTTTTTTTTTTCATAGACCCATAAAGGAAACATCTATTAAATATAAATGCCTTTTAAATTTGGCAACAGACCTTTTAAATTTGGCGACAGACTGTTTCTCAACTTCTCAAGGTCGATTCTGATAGACATTGTAAATCAGAACAGAACCTCCTCTGCCTCTCGGACATTATTCAATCCTCACAGAAACCGGAGGCAATAGTCTCCGCGAATCTAAATCCATTAGCTGCCTCTATTAACTTCAAGTTGACCCAGCCAAAAATTTGGTATTTTGCCGTATTTACATGTGGAAGCTGCTATGACTTCTTCGGCAGGGTTTACTTAATGGTAGGAGATCTGTCAAGCCTCTGGCAGCCACAAAACTCTCCACTTTACAGCTGTTGCCTGTTTGACTATTCGAAAAGGATTCATTTTGCCACGGGGGTCTGGCGTTTATTTGTCAGGAAATGCGTTTTACAGTGCCTGAATTATCCAAAAAGTTGTGAGAAGAGACACACAATCTGCTTTGGTGCGGGGAATCTTCACAATAAGAAGCAGCCCAGACGCTACTTTTAAAGTCTCCGTAGTTATGCCAAATATAGTAAGACATGAGTCATGACGTAACTTTGTAACGTCGGGTTGATTTCGCAGTTTGTTTTATAGCGGTTGTCCCAGCAACGGGTAAATTGTAAAAGTGGCAAGGGACAACGTCTAATTTACCGGTAGTGTATGACTGACTTCAATGGATTTTCACATGAGGACTGTCTAAAAAGTGCATTACATAATAAAGTTCGGGACGGCGTAATTTTCTTTATGAATTTAAGTTTAATTTTACTGATCACTTTACTTGACAAAGATCGTCATCTGCCACCACATTATTTATTTAAGAAATTCGCGAGTGATCCTGAACATGAACTGCATGATGAAGTCCAGGTTTCCAATAATGAGGTAACTGTAAAAACGAGTGCGCGTAATAGAGCGTGAGTGTGTGAAGAAACGGCTGTTTTGATTTAAAATAGTCCCTCATGCTTGACCCTGCTATACATCTTAAGGGGCACTGTTTAAAGATCAAAGCCTCAGCAATCAGAACGAAGGACTTTGGTCTATTAGTGTCCTTGAGGATAAAAATAATTTCATAAGTCCATTTACTTTCACTGGACACCATTTATGACATCTGTCTAAGCCAGTCATAAAACTATCTGCCAAAACCATGATCCTTAATAATCATAATCATTCTGGCTCAGTTTTTGGGAGTATTTTTTTTTCTTCTTTTTAATCCATTCAGTCACGACATATTTGTTCAGTTACTACAATGTATGAAGTGCAGCTATTTAATTTAAGGGTTTTTTTTTTTTTTAAGTTTTAAGCTGTGTTACCATTTCTAACTTTTTAACCTACATTAAGTCTTTGTTGATTTAAAGGATTCTTTTCATTAGTTGAGTCTTCATCTTTTTTTTTTTTTTGGTTTATTGATTGATTCTCTTTCATCCTGACGAGCTTTGTGGATTTTTCAGAACTTTTCATAATCACTGTTGTGTTTGTGTGGTGTGCCACTGTAATGGAAACCAAAAGGGGAAAAAAAAATACCAGCCACAGTTCTTGTTAACTCCCCCAGAATTCACATACACACACATTCAGTCCAGCTGGTCAAAGCAGGAGACAGGACAAACGTGCACACTCCACCCTATCTGTGCTACTCAGACAAGGCGATGCAACCTGCCAAAAATAACTTTTAGCAGATTTGTCCATGAGTGGATTTTCCTCACCGCCCACATGACGTTCAGCCCTGAACTGAGAGAGATAATATAGGAGGACATTTGTTATAAGCTGAGATAAAGTTTAGCAAGATAAGGGATATAATCACTATTTTGCCAACTCCATCCATTCCAGATGATTCCAGATAAAAGAAGTGACACAGTTAAGAACATGCTGCCAGCGTAAGAGATTTGGAAGAGATTTGGAAGCAAGAATGCTCAAAAAAATTTGAATTGTGAGGGCCAAATTACAGTTGCATTTAGCCTTTCAATTTAGATTCATCACACAATGAGTAAGGCCGGATCCAAAGTCAGCAAGGTTCAGTATTAAAGCTAGGCAACCCAATCCCACATCTTAGTCTTCCATTTAAACTAGACACAAAAAAAACACAACCAAAGCCAGTGAGTAATCATTAAGGCTGCACTATGTATATGGATTTTCATATGGAAGGAGGAGAGTTGAGTTAAAATATCGTAGGCTATTATACAAATACAGGAAAATCCATATTTCACCCTAGGCGGAACACATGGGGCATTTTCTCTATGGAAAAATGCTGGTATTGCAATTGTATTCAGTTAAGTGATGCTCTTATTTAAAGCAGCATAGAATTATTACTATTTATATTAGAGGTCACACATCTGTGGAGAACCCTTGGAGTTAAGTGCCTTGCTCATGGGCATATTAGCAATAAACTGTCAACACTGGTGTTTGAATACAGAACCCTCTGGTTATTAGAGCAATTCCATTACTACTGCGCCATTGGTAGCCCAGATACCACAGAATTGAGAGACTTCTTTGATAAGAGTGGAATGTTTTCTTTTGAAACAGTTAACATTGCAACAGTTAACGGCTGAAAACTCATTTGCCAGAAACTCATTCCTTTTTTTACCACCAAAGAGATTTATTCTAAACAGAAAAGGGCTCTAACATTTAACTGTTGAATTTCACCAACCACACAAATTGGTAGAAGTTCTATACCGTGTGGTTCATTGTTGAATAGTGTTCTGCAGTGAGGCATACAGAGGCAACTCAACAAATGTTTAAATTTGACCTGTGTCTCTCACAAAATAAGATGTGGTAAGTGATAGGACAAAATGCCAATGATATGTCCATTTCTATATTTAAAGGCAAAATAGATGCTATTTTGCCTTTAAATGTCACTCTCTCCTCAACCCCCAAGCAAACCTAATCTGTTTGTAAAATGTCATTAAAGAAAGGGATAACTTTACTCATGGTGTGTGGTCTTGTGTATGTAATCAAGACATCTGGGGAAACAAAATTCTTTTGATGATGAAAACATTGTTGATGAAGATGTTGCATAGTAAAGATCACAGAAGTAAATATTCCCAGTAAATAACTCTGAGCATAACTTTATACACGACGTAGACTGAGTCATTGGTCTGACCGTGTCCAACACAGAGTGTGCTGTACATTACCACTCAGTTACTCACATATCCCCATTTCCTCCTTTAATTAATCCCAAATGTTCGGCATACGCGAGAATGAGAATGATTCATCTGACGTCATGAGGCAGAGTGAGACAGGGTGGAGTGAGGTATAATGATAACATTCGCAGGGGGAAAAGCATCTGCCGCTTTGTCTCTGGAAGTCTGGCGAATACCCTTCCGCTGAGCAGCAAGTTCTGTTAAACGCAGCTTCTCATGTACATTCAGCACCTTCGTGACATCAGGATAGAGGTTGTAATCTGAACTTCATGTCAGGTCAAACCAGGTGATATTTATTCAAGAAACATATGCAGTGTAAAAATACAAACACATAAACACAAAAACTGTCGATGTCTCCCATTGGAGTTGGGTAAATTCAACTATACTGTGTGGTGAGTTGCCCAAAACATTAAATTAGACAAGTTGGACTCTTTCTTTTCTTTTTTCTTTTCTTTTCCTTTTTTATCCTTTTTCATTTCCTTTTATCTTTTTTTTGGGGGGGGGGGGGGGGGGTTACACTGTAAAAGAATAAGAAAAAGAAAAAGAAATCAAGACCTCAGACTGCCACTGGAATGTTCTAGTGGGTCATTTCAGTCAATCTCCATACCAAACATGTTTTCTCATCAGGGCCCATTTAGAGAGTGAACTCTGTCACATATTCTTGGCATCCTCCTATCATTAAGTGGTTATGGTTTCATGAAGTTAATTCAACATTTATAAAAGAAAAAAGAATCTCAGATTCAGTTGTCAGACTTATATAATGCTTTTGACGGATTTCTCTCCATTTGTTTTACCCCAGTTAATAATTTTCCAGTGTCAGACTTCAAACATTGATATTTACTCAGAAAAGTATTTATTTTACATAACTTACTGCCTGTGATGGACTGGTGACATGTCCCCGGTGTTTTCCCACCTTTTGCCCAGTGAGCGCTAGGATAGGCTCCAGCATCCCCCGCAACCCTGATTAGAATAAGCGGCTTGGGGAACGAATGAATGAATAAGTTATCGCCTTATGTATTTCTCCCATCCTCAATTCATCCACACTGTGACATCAACATAAAAAGTAAGACTCATAATCATTAACTAAGAAGTCACATTAGAGCAGCCACACATTGAAAAGTGGACCACTCCTCATGTTGTTAATGAGGAGTGGTCCACCTTTCACTCATTTCAAACATTACCATTGACGACAGTACAGCTAAACATGATTTATGCCCACACTGTTTAGTCCATATGATAAGAGCGTCTTTCAGGTAACACTTTTCAGCGTTCCGCTTCTAAACCATGTTACAATAGTAATAATAATAATAAGAAGAAGAAGAAGACTAGTTATGAAAAACAACCAGAGGTATATACAGAGAACTGAGTAACACTTGTGTTCAGTGTAATAATTGCATCTCTAAAGCCTTGTGGCCCATTGCTGTTTGGGCTAACAGAACAATTTCATTGTTTAGACAGGTTCAAGCACAGCCACAAACCCCTCAAGTCTTGAGTGTCAGGTCGATACTGGACACTTCAGAAATCAGACCTGGGATAAATACACTCAGAAATGTTTTATGGGGATATACAATACATATAGCATACTTCAAATCCTGTACTTTTCTCAGTTTTACTTCAGTAATATCATCTTTTAAACATCAGGGCATTATACTCCTTTATGTATAACCATACAGTCTTCATTGCTACTAAACACCCCACATCGATCAAAAATCACCATTTGGTGTTGTTGTTGTTGTTGTTGTTGCTGTTGTTGTTGTTGCTATTGATGTTTTTGTAGGTGTATTGTACTGATTTCTGTTCAGTTTTTCAAAAGGCAAGTTTAGTCTTTGATCACTGTTGTGTCTGAGGAAGAGTGGATCAGAAGTTCTGAATAATGTAATTAAAACATTCAATGTGCAAGACTGTAGATAATAACACATATTGAAGTATGAATTACATCACAATCAAGAATGACATTGCAATGAAGGAATTCAATTACATTGTAATTAATGCAGCATTACACTTCTTTTATGTCTCTCATGTATAACATGTGATGGACTTTTGCCAAATGAATGCTGGGGTAGGCTCCAGCACCCTCCGTGAATGAAATGTATTGACTGCATTTATCTGCTGTCTGAGGACAGGAAAAAACATATTTTTAGGAGTTTACTATACAGAGGAACTCACTAGTGTTCTTAGGGGATTAGATTATCTGATGTTGAAAAGCAGAGCTTATAAAAGCCTCAGGCCACTGCTGATCTGACTATTTTAGACTTCTTTGAAGCTTTTTCAATACTATTTTAATCCACATTACAGGAAGTTGCATTTTGAAGAGTTAGCAACCATTTTGACACACTTTATTTACATTTACATTTCTTTGCATCTGTCATAACTTATTCCATCATAATTACATTTCCAGGACAATGAGGAAACTTCTCTGTCTCTATTACGTTTTTCAGGTTGCCTGTGTTCTATGTCACCTTTTCTAGTACAGCTGTTTTTGTCCACGTTTTTGTTCATCTGTTATGGCCTCATTTTGAAGGTTCTTTGTCTGCACCCTCTACTCAAGAGCATGTGGACATTGATCATTGTTTATGGCAGTCATGTTGCGTGACCCAGTTCAAGATAATTCTGTGGTGGGGTAGTTACAGAGTCCACGATAAGAACCTAATTAATTGCTCTAAAAAAAGTGAACAACTTCATCGTTTTATTGCAAACTTCTTGACAGAGATCCTGAAGTTACACAGGCCCAAAACCTGAATGCGACCGAACCTACAGGATCACATAAGCGTCAAAATGCATACATATTGTCGCACACAAGTAGTTTTACTAGTACACTACTGACATAACTCCACGCCCTTCAGCCACAACATTGCAAAGGGGACTCAAGTCTTTGATGAAGTTATTAGCATTGCACTCCACCCAAACAGTCAGCATAAAACATTTATAGAAAATTCCAACCACGAACATTGTCCCGCCTATCATCATGACCTCCCACCCTCCAAATGTCAATCATTTACAGTATGTTACAAGAGGTGACACGGATTTATGAAGGAAAACACCTTATTTATTGTTTTGCAAAGTACTATTCACCAACAGCATTTGAGCATTTGTTCTCTGTGGGTGATGACGCACTTCTGAGGTAAAGCTGTGTCGCGAAATTCTCGCGAAAGATATACAGCCATGCGACACAAAATGACGATTTGGACAAACGACGGACCGCATATACCAGTAGTTCTCAGCTCCAGTCCTGGAGGCCCACTGTCCTGCACATCTTTGTTTTAACTCCTCTGAGCTTAGGACGGACACACCTGATTCCACTGATAAGTTAATCATCGAGCCCTTGATTAGCTCAGCTACATGTGATAATGAAGAGTTAAAACAGAGACGCCCAGGACACTGAGCCCCCAGGACTGGAGTTGAGAACCACTGCCATATACAGCGGTGGTCTCCTAAGATTGTGATGGAGCTGAAAAATTGCCGTCGTAGCCATTGTAAGATTGTAGCGCAATGCATAACCCGCATGTTTGTGGTGATGCTGGTGTAAAAAACCCTACTGCACTGCCAGTCGCATAAAAATACACAACATACAATTATGTACAGTACATGATACTTGAATTTTTTTTGGTTTTTCTGTAAAGGACCACTTCAGGCACTGTGTGTGGATATCTGGATATCTGTGTTGGGGCGGGATGGGGCCTGACTTCTGCTTGCCTGTGAAAAAAGTGAAAAACCCACCGCACACCACTGATGTATTTACTGTACTGTATTTTTTAATCAATATTTTAAAGTGTACTCTTTCTACTTATAAAAAAAAATAAATAAATACTGTACAACAGCAGGCTATACCATATAGCCAATGTGTGCAGTAGGTGATACCATCTAGGTTTATGTAAGCACACTCTATGATGTTTGCACAACAACGAAATCGCCCAACGACACATTTCTCAGAACGTATCCCCATCGTTAAGCGACACATGACTCTATATGTATGTATGCAGGGGTTAAATTGGGATTTGTTTTGTGTGTGTGTGGGGGGGGGGGGGGGTGCTGTGGTTTCAGGGTTCAGGGCTGATATCATTTGACAAACTGTAAATAAAATATAACAAGGTGAGACAACCCTCTGCTCTGAACACTGAAATGCTAATCACTAACAGTAGTGAGCGAGTAGAGTGTTGTGAGTACCCCTCACTCCCCTGACACCTTAAGATGCGTGCTAGCACCCATGGGTCTCTGATCTGCTAGGTATCTTTTAAAGGAAACCCTTTGACAAAAAAAAGGGAAACACTGCGAAAGTACTTACATCACTTCAATTATGTTCTCTACAGCTACGAAGAAAACGTGTTTTAGTCATTGTTTGAATTATTAGGGACGAGAAAAGTAGAAAAATATATACATTATTGAAGATGTGCGAAGCTGATGTCCCATGATATAGACGAGTGAAGACCCATGTGCCGGTGGAACCCCTGTATGTATGTATATGCTGTGCAATTTTCAACTGAGAATGATACTACAGGAGCTACTGTAGTCTCAGCCTGGGAGGACAACTGACTCAAACAATGTGACAAACAGCCCAGGCTTACAAGCTAACGTCTCGCCTTCTGAGGCTATGGTTTGAGTATGCATTGAGCCGGGAGCTTTGCTAAGTGAAGAGATGGTCCAAAGTAGCTTGCTGTTACCATAGACGAGTCAGTTCATTGTACAGCTTACTCTGACATTAGAGATTTAGGTCCATATATGCAAGAGAGGCTTCATATCGACTCTGCAATAATTAATGGCATAAAAGCAAAGTCGGCAAAAAAATTGCGAGTGCAGTGGTTCAAGTTCTGAAATTGTTTTATTAAAGTTTTATTAATGTAATTTGTCTACACTAATGTCTTATTAAAGTTCATAATTATTCTATAAATGTTACTTCAACACACTGTGGTTCGTGATTTATTTTCATGACTAAAAACATTTATGTAGATATAAATATACAGACAGATTTATATAGATCTAAATATATAGACAGATATATATATATATGTGTGTGTGTGTGTGTGTGTGTGTGTGTATATATATATATATATATATATATATATATAAACAGATAAGGATAGATAGATAGATAGATAGATAGATAGATAGATAGATAGATAGATAGATAGACAGATAGATAGATAGATATGATGTATATAATGACTGGGGCCATTTCAACCTGTTCCAAGGGGTTTTAAAAAAAGAGAATATTTTCAAACCAGCAATCTCTGATAGCACAAAATCTACAGCATAAAAGTGTAAAAATGAGCAAAACGTCCATATTTGTTTTATTTAAATGCTGTTTCAGTTATTTGATGTGTCTATATTTATCTTATATGTCTATATTTATTGGATATATCTATATTGTATTTAGCATAACATTATATTATAGATATAGACCTGAATGTCAATCCATGTTCTTAGTATTTCATATTGTTTCATATGAATTGTCACAATTTTCCTGTAAAATCTCAGAGTGGGTTGCATATGGAAATGTATAGACAAATAAGATTCCATGATAAGTAACCCCCTTATCCCCATTTTAATAGAGCAGTGTAGCATTCTTTTTAAGTAATTTTATTTATTTATTTATTTATTTATTTATTTATTTATCTGTTTTGCACTGATTCAAAAAGCAAATAGACAATCAATAGGACTTAATATTTCCAAATCATTCCCCCAAGAAATTACAATTTCTGAGCTGTAGGAATGTTCCACAGAAAAGTTGAGAAAAGGTGTAAAAATAGATTTGGCTTTGTCACGGCACTATAGATTCAGGTGCAAATGCTCTTCATGGACATTAGTTCAACACCCTCTAGGGATTTGTCATTAAAACTGGGTGCACATTCCACTGTGACATCTTTGTTTTCTTCAGTCATTAATGATAAAGTTAACAGAGAATAGAATTTAGAGTAATTTTAAAGTCTGTAGTCTCTTTGAAAATTAGATTACAGTTCATTCATTCATTCATTCATTTTCTAAGCCACTTACATTTTTTTGTTTTTTATTTATTTTTATTTTTTTTTGAAAAAGAAAAGTTTAATCTTAATGAATAAATGTACAGTGATAAAATACATAATACAACAGTACACTTTTTAAACCTGCTCACTGTTTGTCTCAATCTTGACTGCAGTAGAAGGGAACAGTAACGTTACAGTGCCAATCAAGTTAAGAGTCTCGCTGTTCGTAGCACACTATATGCTTATTCTTTTAATTAAATAGGAGCAAGTGCCACTTAACACTGTCAGTTCAGCCATGAATGATCACTGAGATGTTATGTAGAATTATATTATATTCAAGGTATTCAAGGTATCACTTTATTTGAATTTTGCCTCCCTTTGGCAAAGTGAAAACAGTGTATTCAAAGAGCAAGTTACAAAAACCCTATTTCACAAATTTCAGACAATAAAGAAAAATATATTTCTATTTCACACCTCTACCAATGCAGTGTTTGTTTCACAAGTGCAAAAGAGTCTTAAGGTCAAGTACATATCAAACACAGAGCCTTCCTCTTACAGTTAAACAGTGCTGGAAACTAATAAATACCAACCACTTTAATCATTGTAAAAGCAGTTCTGTAGGCACTATTAACATTATAGAAAACATTGATGTTCCACTATAACAAACAGTGATGTTGTTTTCATTGTTTAAATCATAGGCTCAGTTTCCAATGTTATTGCTCATACCTATTTTCTCTAAAAAAGAAAAAATAAAAGTATTAAATAAACTTTAAATAAAACAAATAATTTAATTTCACAGAACTGTACATACACAAAAATAAATACATTTGAAATTCTAAAATGCTCCTGCTCAGATATGTCAGAAATGTTACAGTGTTGCTATGTTACAATGTTACAATGTTACAGTGCTAAATGTCTTACACCTCCACGTTGTATGACTGCGAGCGTTTACGCAGCACCCTCCGAAAACCGACCCAGTAAAGGCAGATCATGACGAGCCAGTAGGTGACGTATGCCACGGAGCCATATATCAGAAACTTTTTCTCTTCCTTTTTGCTGGGTTGTGACCAGTCCTGCTTGCTCTCATTGTAGATGGTATAGCCTAAGCCACTCAGCAAGATGGCTGCCCACACTGACAGTGGCAGAAGGGGAATATAGTTCCCCACCATCTTACGACGGCCCGAAGTGCCCCAGCTTCTCTTATTCATGGTGAGGATGGCAAAGTACTTGACTGGCAGTAAGCTGGTCATGTACAGGACAGAATATAGGGACATGAACACCATTATAGGGCTCCTGCGTAAAAAACAGGCATAGGCAGCCTTCACCAGCCCAATGAGCTGAATACAGCAAAGCACCCACAGGATGTCCCACAGGGTACCTGTCCAGAAGAGCTTGATGATGGTCGCTGTGACGAAAAACGGGAAGATGCCAGACACGATGGATTCATAGGTCATCCACAGGTGATGTTTGTGCCACCACATGGCATTGTACAGCCATTCACGGAAATAGGACTTGGTCCAGCGAGTTTGCTGGTTCAACCAACGCAGGAACTGGGCAGGAGTCTCTGTGTAACATCTTGAGCGAGCTGTGTATCTACAAAAAAGAAGAACAAGGGGGTGATTAAAGCATTAGTCATCATTAATTCTATTCAGACTGAGCAGAAATGGAGAGAATGTATAAGTTGTAATACAGGATGACAGGATGAAGCTAAATCACCACTAGTTGCTATAGACACATATGAATAAATAAAGAATGAGGTACTCACTTGGTGGCGTAGCCCATACTCAGCATACGGTTGGTGAGATGGCGGTCATCTCCAAAGGTACAGTGCGTGCCAAGAAATGTCTGGTTGTACCAGGACTCCAGAAACTGCTGCAGGAGGTCATTCCTGTATAGACCTGAGGAACATAGAAATTAATCAAGTTATTGACACTTCATCAGACGTCAGATCATTCACAATGCAACACAAAAAATACTCCAGATTTAGTAAAGCTCCAAAATGAGATACACGTTATCTTCTCTATGGCCGCATAGTCTAATACCCTTGTACATTACATAATCTCTTACACGCATAGGTGAGCCTCTTTATAGTTCCTTCTCTTACCTAATGGTCCACTGATACAGGAGACGCAGTTGAAGAAGGACTGGCAGGCTCTCTCGATGTTGAAAGCCATCCAGTATCTCAGACTGCTCATGAAGCTTATGTAAGAATCTTTCATATTGAGGATCATGACGTCACCACCCACCGCCCCATACTTAGAATTACTTTCCAGAACTTTACACAGCTCCACTGTGGCCAGTGGATCCAGTTTAGTGTCAGAGTCGCAGACCTGAGGGAAGAAGAGAGCAAGTAAGAATAAAGAACAATACTGGGTGTTTTAAAAATTTTCCAACGTTAGGTGCAGCATATGGAACATGTTACTTGCAATGCATTTATGGTCTGGAATCACTGAATGTTCCAAATCCATTTTTAGAGACAATTTTATTAAAATGTTAACACATTTATGACACTTGGAAGCTAAATCACTTCTCTAGCTTGCAGCTCACCTGTATGTAGTCCACTGATGATCCCAGAGCTTTAAACGCCGTGTACATCACCTCCCTCTTTCCTCCCCACTTCTGCATAATGCACACGCACCTCTTGCTCCTAATCAGCTCTTCCACCTCCCTCCTTTGCAGGTCCTCACCAGGCCACACTCCAGCATCTCCTGCTGGGCCAACCATACTTGCAGCATTTGCCTCTTGGGCCTTGGTGAGATCCCATGAATGATAATTGTTCTCCCACACATAACAGCCAGGGTCCTGGTCAGCAAAGACCTCTTTGAACATGTCCATCATGTAGCGGTCGTCATCTGAGTTCCCGTCCACCACCATGACAATGCGGAGTAGCTCGGCTGGGTAGATGAGGCCCCGTACAGATTGGAGGCACTCACGCAAGTATTCTGGGTCTTCCTGGAAGGCGGAGATGGTGAAGCCAATGGTCTTTGTGTAAGAGCATGGTTTGTTTCGCGAATGCATGCGCCGGTGCTCGATGAAGGCAAACAGACTCTGGACAAGCAGGTGGAGGGAAAGCAGCAGTCCATAGAAACCAAAGGAGATGATGCCATAGGGGGACTGGACAATTGTGAAGCCGTAGACATAGGCCCATATCATCACTCCCAGGATGACCAGAGCGAAAAGAAACGTGAAAAAAGCTCGCGCGACTGAGCCGAGCTTCCTTAGCAGTGGTTTGAGCTCCATTTATTTGTGAAAACTGGAAAGAGTGACAAATGAATATTTTCGTATTAGCATGATATTATTGTGAGTTCAGTGTGGTCGACATCAAAGCTTGAAGATAAGATCAAGTATTTGACTGAAAACGCAACCATCTGAATTGTTTGGAGTGTTTGAGAAAGAAAAAAGACAATGTCCTGTTCTGTACAATATTATTTAGTTTAATCTGCTTTTAGAAAAGTCTGGGGTTTTTATTTTTTTTTTTTTTTTTTTACTCAGCTCCTTCATTTGACCCTGTACAGCTGAACTTTCTCTTACAATATATACTCAGTCTTATGTAAGACAGCCTGAAACTTAATCACTGGCTAATAATGAGATCTTTGCTCCCTGGTGAAAGTGATTAAGACTCATGTACCATCTAAAAGTCATTCACTGTTGTGATCTTTACAGACTTGCAACATGCAGTGTGATATATAAATCAAATATTGCCCCATTTAAATAAATTCATCTAATCTGTGATACAACACTATTACATTTTTGTATAATCTTGACCTGTGAGCTGCAGTAATAATATAAGCCTGTAGAATACACAATAAATATACAATTTGTCAGGTTTGTTTCTTTTGTATTTTGGTAAAATTGTATAATCTATTTGTTAAGAAGAGAACAGATTATGTTTTAGACAGCAAATTAAGTAATGATATCTAAAATGTTTGGAAATTAAAGCTATTACACAACTTAGAAAGGATATGGTATTTTAAGTAGTCAGCTAATTTACCTAGGCATTCAGTCCTTAAAATATTATCTAAAGTCACAGTTCCATTCAATTCAGAACATTTAAAGGAATTGAAATGTTTATAATAAAATTACATTCTTTATGACCTTGCCTACTTTGCCTCCGAAAATTTAAATGACACGGCATTGAGGATGTGGAACTGCATACAAGAAATGCACTGACCTTGGAGTCTATGGAGCTACTTCTAGCAGAAACACTTGTGGGTCTCTCACACTTCCCCTCGCTTCATTCACTTGACTGAATGGCCATGCGAAGAGCGGTGATTTATAGGTCAGAAAACACGCCTCTTGCAACTTTCGCCACATTTTACTTTCATCGTCATAACAATTCAAATTTGCCCACCCAAAACCCCAGCCCATGTGAGTCATATGTTGCGTCAACGCAACCCTTAATGTTCGTGTTAGGCTATCCCTTTGACTGCTCCACCAATACTTGGCGAGTTCAGTTGGACCGTTTTTGACGGTTTAGAATTCCGACCTGATCGCAAGTTCAGGTCGAAATTGAAAATTTTCATTATTTCCTCTTCAATCGCTCACTTTTTGGAACCACAAGAGACCATTCGATTATAACAAGTGGTACAATATATCGAGTGAAACTATTTCAGTTGTGAGAGCAACTTTGATTCCGCGCAATATTACATTACGCTGATTCGATATAAAATGCTTTTTACGTCTAGAATAAGAAAGAATATTGTGAACACTAGACTGTCTTCGATGACCCACCCGACATGATTACAATATCTTCTTAGCACTCACACCAAGCTTCCTTTGGATATTTATAACCAAAAATATTCAAAGAAATGGACATCAAAAATATCATAGCAACAGGTCTGATCAAGAGTTATTTACCATATGAGTATTTAAGTCTACACAACGGCTATATCTTTTGTGTTTCTGTAGCAGGTCTACATTAAAGTAATCTAACCATAAACACATAGACATTATTCTTGTCCTAGTTTAAATATGTCAGAGCAGCTGGAAGGCTTACCCAGTGCTGATGAGCACAAGAAATGGTTTGTTGGTTTGTATGTTTTTGTTTCTTTGTTTGTTTGTGAGATCATATGCTCTCAGAAGTTCAATTTGTGTCCAGCTCTGCTTCCATAAATACAGTCTTAGCAGTAATGGTTTGTAAAATCAGAGATATTTGTCCCCTTTTAACATGT